>NC_085084.1:24010819-24044392 GCF_963662255.1 Cinclus cinclus | reverse complement strand
CCCATCTGAAGCAGAAAGACATTGAGGGGCTGGAGCGTGTCCAGTGAAGGACACGGCAGCTGGGGACAGGTGGGAGCACAAGCCCAATGAGGAGGTGCTGCGGGAGCTTTAGGCAGGGGAAAGGGAGGCTCATCAGCAACCTTGCAGGCTCACTTCCAGAAATGCCTACATGACAGTGCTCCCCGCAAGGGCCGTTCTCATTCCAAGAATGCCCTCACTGCATCCAGATGCTTTAGACACTGGAGTAGGTGGCACTTGGATCCTTTGCTTGGTGGGCTCCTTCCTTTGCCAGTCGGAGAAGCCCCGCTCATTTTGTCTTTTTGCAGCAAGCAGAAGTGCTTTTGCTGAAGACTTCCTCCCCTTTGGCAGCACCGGCTGACATTCTGAGTGTGTTTTAGTTTTCCATGTCTGCAGCAGCAACAGCTGGCTATTTCCTAATTTTCCATTTCAGAGCTTTACACAAGTCAAAGCCCAGTTTTCAGAGAGAAGGTTGCTTGCTGGTAGTAGCCAGGGTGGACTACTGAATTGGGAGCCATGTGCACGTCTGTTCAGTCAGCCCGTCCTCACTGGACTGGAGTGACTTCAGAGTCCCATTGCTATGAGAGTTGATGATTTTGCCTTAGTGGAGCAACTTGTAGAGCTGAAGAGAAATAAGGTTAGGAATGATAGGCAATGGCCTGTCCCTGATGCTTCTCTCTGTCCACAGAGCCCTGAACCGATAACAAACTCTGAAGTGACTCTTTCAATTCCTGGGAACGAGGCCAAAATGGCGCAAAAGTACCAGAAGCCTCCTGTGGCAATCAGCGAAGAAGCTGAGCATTCTGAGCCCGTAAGTGCCAGTTGTGGCTGGTGCCATCTTTAGTGCGAGACAGAGCTGCAAGATCCTGACCAGCCAGCACTTGGTGTTGCTGGCTGAGGATGCTGAGTGCTGGAATGCTGCCAGGAGCTAGCAATCCCCCCAGCCAGTGAGAGCTGGAGAATGGGCTTTGACCTGTGCCGTTTAGGTCCCTGCCTGCTGGGATTCTGATAGGGACAGGCCTGAAGCATGAAGGCTTCCCGGCCCCAGAGGAGGGAGCATGTCCAAGACACTGAGCTCAGCCGTGTTGGATATGTCGGGGCCAGTGTGGTCTGAAGAGACCGGTCCCTCTCCAGAGTCTGGTCAAGGGGCTGCAGGCAGAGAAAGGTGTGATCTGACCCCAGAGGTTCTTTGGGGTGCTTGGTCCCCACGAGCTTCTGGGCCGTGCTTACTTGGGAGTATTTCCGAGACACACTGTGGAGTTGCCGCTAGAAGTGAGAGATTTGGTGCCTTTCTTGCCAAGTCCTTCCTTTGCCTCTTCTGGCAGAGCGCTCAGTAGCAGCGTCCCCTCTGAGTCCTCCTGTCATTTGATAAGCTGCAACGAGTTGATTGTGTTGTTCACGAGTCCTTGTGGGCCTGGTCCTGTCTGTTGTGCAAAAAAGAGATAGAAATGGCATAGTTCTGGACCCATTTGTGAGGCAAAACCCAGCGGCAACATGTGTCTCTTGATACTTTCTGTGGTGTGGTCTGCCTTGATAAGTGCCCTTGAAAATGTGCATTGCAGCCTGGAGAGGGGAGCAGGCGGAAAGACTTGGATTGCTTTCTTGTGTTGCTAAGAGCAGGAAAGACATCTCGGAATTCCGGATGCCGGATCCTAAATCCAAGGTGCAACTTTGCACCTGGGGAGCCGCCTGGGAGAAAAAGGAGCCAGGGCTTGCGGTCAATAGCAGCTGACCATGAGGCGCCGTGTGCCCTGTTGGCCAAGAAGGCCAAGGGCATGGTGGCCTGTGTCAGCAGTAGTGGGGCAGCAGGAGCAGGGCAGTGCCCTGTGCCCTGTGCTGGGCATTGGTGCTGTGGCCGCAGCTGGAGTGCTGTGAGCAGTTCTGGGCCCATCTGAAGCAGAAAGACATTGAGGGGCTGGAGCGTGTCCAGTGAAGGACACGGCAGCTGGGGACAGGTGGGAGCACAAGCCCAATGAGGAGGTGCTGCGGGAGCTTTAGGCAGGGGAAAGGGAGGCTCATCAGCAACCTTGCAGGCTCACTTCCAGAAATGCCTACATGACAGTGCTCCCCGCAAGGGCCGTTCTCATTCCAAGAATGCCCTCACTGCATCCAGATGCTTTAGACACTGGAGTAGGTGGCACTTGGATCCTTTGCTTGGTGGGCTCCTTCCATTGCCAGTCGGAGAAGCCCCGCTCATTTTGTCTTTTTGCAGCAAGCAGAAGTGCTTTTGCTGAAGACTTCCTCCCCTTTGGCAGCACCGGCTGACATTCTGAGAGTGTTTTAGTTTTCCATGTCTGCAGCAGCAACAGCTGGCTATTTCCTAATTTTCCATTTCAGAGCTTTACACAAGTCAAAGCCCAGTTTTCAGAGAGAAGGTTGCTTGCTGGTAGTAGCCAGGGTGGACTACTGAATTGGGAGCCATGTGCACGTCTGTTCAGTCAGCCCGTCCTCACTGGACTGGAGTGACTTCAGAGTCCCATTGCTATGAGAGTTGATGATTTTGCCTTAGTGGAGCAACTTGTAGAGCTGAAGAGAAATAAGGTTAGGAATGATAGGCAATGGCCTGTCCCTGATGCTTCTCTCTGTCCACAGAGCCCTGAACCGATAACAGACTCTGAAGTGACTCTCTCAATTCCTGGAGATGAGGCCAAAGAGGAGCAAAAGGACCAGAAGCCTCCTGTGGCAATCAGCGAAGAAGCTGAGCATTCTGAGCCGGTAAGTGCCAGTTGTGGCTGGTGCCGTCTTTAGTGCGAGACAGAGCTGCAAGATCCTGACCAGCCAGCACTTGGTGTTGCTGGCTGAGGATGCTGAGTGCTGGAATGCTGCCAGGAGCTAGCAATCCCCCCAGCCAGTGAGAGCTGGAGAATAGGCTTTGACCTGTGCCGTTTAGGTCTCAGCTTGCTGGGATTCTGATAGTGGTCGGCCTGAAGCATGAAGGCTTCCCGGCCCCAGAGGAGGGAGCATGTCCAAGACACTGAGCTCAGCCGTGTTGGATACGTAGGGGCCAGTGTGGTCTGAAGAGACCGGTCCCTTTCCAGAGTGTGGTCAAGGAGTTGGAGGCACAGACAGGCTTGATCTGACCCCAGAGGCTCTTTGGGGTGCTTGGTCCCCACGAGCTTCTGGGCCGTGCTTACTTGGGAGCATTTCCGAGACACACTGTGGAGTTGCCGCTAGAAGTGAGAGATTTGGTGCCTTTCTTGCCAAGTCCTTCCTTTGCCTCTTCTGGCAGAGCGCCTAGTCGCAGCGTCCACTCTGAGTCCTCCTGTCATTTGATAAGCTGCAACGAGTTGATTGTGTTGTTCACGAGTCCTTGTGGGCCTGGTCCTGTCTGGTGTGCAAAATAGAGACAGAAATGTTATAGTTGTGGACCCATTTGTGAGGCAAAACCCAGAGCCTGCATGTGTCTCTTGATACTTTCTGTGGTGTGGTCTGCCTTGATAAGTGCCCTTGAAAATGTGCATTGCAGCCTGGAGAGGGGAGAAGGCGGAAAGACTTGGATTGCTTTCTTGTGTTGCTAAGAACAGGAAAGGCATCTTGCAATTCCGGATGCTGCATCCGAAATCCAAGGTGCAACTTTGCACCTGGGGAGCTGCCTGGGACAAAAAGGAGCCAGGGCTTGCGGTCAATAGCCGCTGACCATGAGGTGCCGTGTGCCCTGGTGGCCAAGAAGGCCAAGGGCATGGTGGCCTGTGTCAGCAGTAGTGGGGCAGCAGGAGCAGGGCAGTGCCCTGTGCCCTGTGCTGGGCATCGGTGCTGTGGCCGCAGCTGGAGTGCTGTGAGCAGTTCTGGGCCCATCTGAAGCAGAAAGACATTGAGGGGCTGGAGCGTGTCCAGAGAAGGACACGGCAGCTGGGGACAGGTGGGAGCACAAGCCCAATGAGGAGGTGCTGCGGGAGCTTTAGGCAGGGGAAAGGGAGGCTCATCAGCAACCTTGCAGGCTCACTTCCAGAAATGCCTACATGACAGCGCTCCCCGCAAGGGCCGTTCTCATTCCAAGAATGCTCTCACTGCATCCAGATGCTTTAGACACTGGAGTAGGTGGCACTTGGATCCTTTGCTTGGTGGGCTCCTTCCTTTGCCAGTCGGAGAAGCCCCGCTCATTTTGTCTTTTTGCAGCAAGCAGAAGTGCTTTTGCTGAAGACTTCCTCCCCTTTGGCAGCACCGGCTGACATTCTGAGAGTGTTTTAGTTTTCCATGTCTGCAGCAGCAACAGCTGGCTATTTCCTAATTTTCCATTTCAGAGCTTTACACAAGTCAAAGCCCAGTTTTCAGAGAGAAGGTTGCTTGCTGGTAGTAGCCAGGGTGGACTACTGAATTGGGAGCCATGTGCACGTCTGTTCAGTCAGCCCGTCCTCACTGGACTGGAGTGAATTAGAGTCCCATTGCTATGAGAGTTGATGATTTTGCCTTAGTGGAGCAACTTGTAGTGCTGAAGAGAAATAAGGTTAGGAATGATAGGCAATGGCCTGTCCCTGATGCTTCTCTCTGTCCACAGAGCCCTGAACCGATAACAGACTCTGAAGTGGCTACCTCAATTCCTGGAGACGAGGCCAAAGAAGTGCAAAACGACTGCAAGCCTCTGGCTGCAGTCACAGAAGAAGCTGAGCATTCTGAGCCGGTAATTGCCAGTTGTGGCTGGTGCCGTCTTTAGTGCGAGACAGAGCTGCAAGATCCTGACCAGCCAGCACTTGGTGTTGCTGGCTGAGGATGCTGAGTGCTGGAATGCTGCCAGGAGCTAGCAATCCCCCCAGCCAGTGAGAGCTGGAGAATGGGCTTTGACCTGTGCCGTTTAGGTCTCAGCTTGCTGGGATTCTGATAGTGGTCGGCCTGAAGCATGAAGGCTTCCCGGCCCCAGAGGAGGGAGCATGTCCAAGACACTGAGCTCAGCCGTGTTGGATACGTAGGGGCCAGTGTGGTCTGAAGAGACCGGTCCCTTTCCAGAGTGTGGTCAAGGAGTTGGAGGCACAGAAAGGCTTGATCTGACCCCAGAGGCTCTTTGGGGTGCTTGGTCCCCACGAGCTTCTGGGCCGTGCTTACTTGGGAGCATTTCCGAGACACACTGTGGAGTTGCCGCTAGAAGTGAGAGATTTGGTGCCTTTCTTGCCAAGTCCTTCCTTTGCCTCTTCTGGCAGAGCGCCTAGTAGCAGCGTCCACTCTGAGTCCTCCTGTCATTTGATAAGCTGCAACGAGTTGATTGTGTTGTTCACGAGTCCTTGTGGGCCTGGTCCTGTCTGGTGTGCAAAATAGAGACAGAAATGGCATAGTTGTGGACCCATTTGTGAGGCAAAACCCAGCGGCAACATGTGTCTCTTGATACTTTCTGTGGTGTGGTCTGCCTTGATAAGTGCCCTTGAAAATGTGCATTGCAGCCTGGAGAGGGGAGAAGGCGGAAAGACTTGGATTGCTTTCTTGTGTTGCTAAGAACAGGAAAGGCATCTTACAATTCCGGATGCTGCATCCTAAATCCAAGGTGCAACTCTGCACTGGGGGAGCCACCTGGGAGAAAAAGGAGTCAGGGCTTGTGGTCAACAGCAGCTGAAAATGAGGCGGTGTGATCCCAGCTGGCCGAGAAGGCCAAGGGCATGGTGGCCTGTGTCAGCAGTAGTGGGGCAGCAGGAGCAGGGCAGTGCCCTGTGCCCTGTGCTGGGCATCGGTGCTGTGGCCGCAGCTGGAGTGCTGTGAGCAGTTCTGGGCCCATCTGAAGTAGAAAGACATTGAGGGGCTGGAGCGTGTCCAGAGAAGGACACGGCAGCTGGGGACAGGTGGGAGCACAAGCCCAATGAGGAGGTGCTGCGGGAGCTTTAGGCAGGGGAAAGGGAGGCTCATCAGCAACCTTGCAGGCTCACTTCCAGAAATGCCTACATGACAGTGCTCCCCGCAAGGGCCGATCTCATTCCAAGAATGCCCTCACTGTATCCAGATGCTTTAGACACTGGAGTAGGGGGCACTTGGATCCTTTGCTTGGTGGGCTCCTTCCTTTGCCATTCGGAGAAGCCCCGCTCATTTTGTCTTTTAGCAGCAAGCAAAAGTTCTTTTGCTCAAGATTTCCTCCACTTTGGCGGCACCGGCTGACATTCTGAGAGTGTTTTAGTTTTCCATGTCTGCAGTAGCAACAGCTGGCTATTTCCTAATTTTCCATTTCAGAGCTTTACACAAGTCAAAGCCCAGTTTTCAGAGAGAAGGTTGCTTGCTGGTAGTAGCCAGGGTGGACGACTGGATTCGGAGTCATGTGCACGTCTGTTCAGTCAGCCCGTCCTCACTGGACGGGAGTGAATTAGAGTCCCATTGCTATGACAGTTGATAATTTTGCCTTAGTGGAGCAAATTGTAGTGCTGAAGAGAAATAACTTTAGGAATGATACGCAATGGCCTGTCCCTGATGCTTCTCTCTGTCCACAGAGCCCTGAACCGATAACAAACTCTGAAGTGACTACCTCAATTCCTGGAGACGAGGCCAAAGAAGTGCAAAATGACTGCAAGCCTCTGGCTGCAGTCACAGAAGAAGCTGAGCATTCTGAGCCGGTAAGTGCCAGTTGTGGCTGGTGCCATCTTTATAGTGCGAGACAGAGTTGCAAGATCCTGACCAGCCAGCACTTGGTGTTGCTGGCTGAGGATGCTGAGTGCTGGAATGCTGCCAGGAGCTAGCAATCCCCCCAGCCAGTGAGCGCTGGAGAATAGGCTTTGACCTGTGCCGTTTAGGTCTCAGCTTGCTGGGATTCTGATAGGGGCCGGCCTGAAGCATGAAGGCTTCCCGGCCCCAGAGGAGGGAGCATGTCCAAGACACTGAGCTCAGCCGTGTTGGATACGTAGGGGCCAGTGTGGTCTGAAGAGACCGGTCCCTTTCCAGAGTGTGGTCAAGGAGTTGGAGGCACAGAAAGGCTTGATCTGACCCCAGAGGCTCTTTGGGTTGCTTGGTCCCCACGAGCTTCTGGGCCGTGCTTACTTGGGAGCATTTCCGAGACACACCGTGGAGTTGCCGCTAGAAGTGAGAGATTTGGTGCCTTTCTTGCCAAGTCCTTCCTTTGCCTCTTCTGGCAGAGCGCTCAGTAGCAGCGTCCACTCTGAGTCCTCCTGTCATTTGATAAGCTGCAACGAGTTGATTGTGTTGTTCACAAGTCCTTGTGGGCCTGGTCCTGTCCGGTGTGGCAAAAGAACTGCATAGTTCTGGACCCATTTGTGAGGCAAAACCCAGCGGCAACATGTGTCTCTTGATACTTTCTGTGGTGTGGTCTGCCTTGATAAGTGCCCTTGAAAATGTGCATTGCAGCCTGGAGAGGGGAGAAGGCGGAAAGACTTGGATTGCTTTCTTGTGTTGCTAAGAGCAGGAAAGACATCTCGCAATTGCGGATGCCGGATCCTAAATCCAAGGTGCAACTTTGCACCTGGGGAACTGCCTGGGACAAAAAGGATCCAGGGCTTGCAGTCAATAGCAGCTGACCATGAGGCGCCGTGTGCCCTGGTGGCCAAGAAGGCCAAGGGCATGGTGGCCTGTGTCAGCAGTAGTGGGGCAGCAGGAGCAGGGCAGTGACCTGTGCCCTATTCCCTGTTCCATGTTCCCTGTTCCCTGTTCCCTGTGCCCTCTGCCCTGTGCCATGTGCCGTTTGTCTTGTGCTGGGCATTGGTGCTGTGGCCGCAGCTGGAGTGCTGTGAGCAGTTCTGGGCCCATCTGAAGCAGAAAGACATTGAGGGGCTGGAGCGTGTCCAGTGAAGGACACGGCAGCTGGGGACAGGTGGGAGCACAAGCCCAATGAGGAGGTGCTGCGGGAGCTTTAGGCAGGGGAAAGGGAGGCTCATCAGCAACCTTGCAGGCTCACTTCCAGAAATGCCTACATGACAGTGCTCCCCGCAAGGGCCGTTCTCATTCCAAGAATGCCCTCACTGCATCCAGATGCTTTAGACACTGGAGTAGGTGGCACTTGGATCCTTTGCTTGGTGGGCTCCTTCCTTTGCCAGTCGGAGAAGCCCCGCTCATTTTGTCTTTTTGCAGCAAGCAGAAGTGCTTTTGCTGAAGACTTCCTCCCCTTTGGCAGCACCGGCTGACATTCTGAGAGTGTTTTAGTTTTCCATGTCTGCAGCAGCAACAGCTGGCTATTTCCTAATTTTCCATTTCAGAGCTTTACACAAGTCAAAGCCCAGTTTTCAGAGAGAAGGTTGCTTGCTGGTAGTAGCCAGGGTGGACTACTGAATTGGGAGCCATGTGCACGTCTGTTCAGTCAGCCCGTCCTCACTGGACTGGAGTGACTTCAGAGTCCCATTGCTATGAGAGTTGATGATTTTGCCTTAGTGGAGCAACTTGTAGAGCTGAAGAGAAATAAGGTTAGGAATGATAGGCAATGGCCTGTCCCTGATGCTTCTCTCTGTCCACAGAGCCCTGAACCGATAACAGACTCTGAAGTGACTCTCTCAATTCCTGGAGATGAGGCCAAAGAGGAGCAAAAGGACCAGAAGCCTCCTGTGGCAATCAGCGAAGAAGCTGAGCATTCTGAGCCGGTAAGTGCCAGTTGTGGCTGGTGCCGTCTTTAGTGCGAGACAGAGCTGCAAGATCCTGACCAGCCAGCACTTGGTGTTGCTGGCTGAGGATGCTGAGTGCTGGAATGCTGCCAGGAGCTAGCAATCCCCCCAGCCAGTGAGAGCTGGAGAATAGGCTTTGACCTGTGCCGTTTAGGTCTCAGCTTGCTGGGATTCTGATAGTGGTCGGCCTGAAGCATGAAGGCTTCCCGGCCCCAGAGGAGGGAGCATGTCCAAGACACTGAGCTCAGCCGTGTTGGATACGTAGGGGCCAGTGTGGTCTGAAGAGACCGGTCCCTTTCCAGAGTGTGGTCAAGGAGTTGGAGGCACAGACAGGCTTGATCTGACCCCAGAGGCTCTTTGGGGTGCTTGGTCCCCACGAGCTTCTGGGCCGTGCTTACTTGGGAGCATTTCCGAGACACACTGTGGAGTTGCCGCTAGAAGTGAGAGATTTGGTGCCTTTCTTGCCAAGTCCTTCCTTTGCCTCTTCTGGCAGAGCGCTCAGTAGCAGCGTCCCCTCTGAGTCCTCCTGTCATTTGATTAGCTGCAACGAGTTGATTGTGTTGTTCACGAGTCCTTGTGGGCCTGGTCCTGTCTGTTGTGCAAAAAAGAGACAGAAATGGCATAGTTCTGGACCCATTTGTGAGGCAAAACCCAGCGGCAACATGTGTCTCTTGATACTTTCTGTGGTGTGGCCTGCCTTGATAAGTGCCCTTGAAAATGTGCATTGCAGCCTGGAGAGGGGAGCAGGCGGAAAGACTTGGATTGCTTTCTTGTGTTGCTAAGAACAGGAAAGGCATCTTGCAATTCCGGATGCTGCATCCTAAATCCAAGGTGCAACTTTGCACCTGGGGAGCTGCCTGGGAGAAAAAGGAGCCAGGGCTTGCGGTCAATAGCCGCTGACCATGAGGTGCCGTGTGCCCTGGTGGCCAAGAAGGCCAAGGGCATGGTGGCCTGTGTCAGCAGTAGTGGGGCAGCAGGAGCAGGGCAGTGCCCTGTGCCCTGTGCTGGGCATCGGTGCTGTGGCCGCAGCTGGAGTGCTGTGAGCAGTTCTGGGCCCATCTGAAGCAGAAAGACATTGAGGGGCTGGAGCGTGTCCAGAGAAGGACACGGCAGCTGGGGACAGGTGGGAGCACAAGCCCAATGAGGAGGTGCTGCGGGAGCTTTAGGCAGGGGAAAGGGAGGCTCATCAGCAACCTTGCAGGCTCACTTCCAGAAATGCCTACATGACAGTGCTCCCCGCAAGGGCCGTTCTCATTCCAAGAATGCTCTCACTGCATCCAGATGCTTTAGACACTGGAGTAGGGGGCACTTGGATCCTTTGCTCTCTTGGGTTATTGCTTCTATGGTTTTAGAAGGCCTTTTTATTTTCTTCCTGCTGCTAGCATATGTACTATTCCTGAACTGTTTTTTTCACGAGAAGATGCAGTTTGGTCAGGGATTTGGGTGTTGAAAGTCCTTTTCTCTTGCCAGGTCGGCCATTAGGACCTTGCACGTCTGTGTCATTTTAACAGTGCCTTTTCCTTCTGGCAAGCTTGCAGATCCAGAATTGCCCAATTATAGAATCAGGTTTTCAGTCTGGGAATTGAGCATTAAATCATCTCCTTTGCATTCCAGCTGGTCCTAAGATGTCAGATTAGTTTGGAGGGGCTCAGCTTGATTCTGATTACAGGCACTTTAGCACCATCCGTGTGGCTGTGACATACAGTAGATCTTGCCCCAGCGCAGATGCATAAAGAGTGCAGTTCCAAGGGCCATGCTCTGGGTCTGATGTCATTCCATAAGCTGCTACACCCTCCAGATTCCTCGAGAGTGTGGTTCGCTGAAGCAACAAGACAGCAAGTTCAAGATTGCTGCTGAATGGGGCACTGGCTTTCCAAGAGTTGATGTGTGTCATAACAGAAAGTATAGTAAGAGAATATATATAAGTGAGATCGATCTGTCTATCTATTTATCTATCTATCTATCTATCTATCTATCTATCTATCTATCTATCTATCTATCTATTTATCTATCCATCTATCTAACTTTTCCATAAGTGATTCTTCCCAATTCTGGTTAGAGGCAGGTGGAGGTGCAAAGCTCACCCTTAAGGCATCCCTTCAGCAGAAGAGGAGAGGCATGTTCTATCAACTGATCCCGAGCAGTCAGAGATGTCTCCCCTCCAGAGATGGTTGTTTTCCCCCCTCAGAGTTGTTTTCCTCCTCCTGCCTCTTCTGCCCTGAAGCCCTATTTTATTCTTTAAATTTCTCCCTTTCCTAGTGATGTGGAACGATTCCATGTTTTAGGTGGTGTTTGGTGACTCTTGTCATACATCCATTACATGGCACATGATTTTCTTCATTGGAACCCCTGAGGGTGTGTAAGTTCATTTGTTGAGGGGGGTTTCTGTTGAGAAACCCCCATCTTTCTTATGAGGGTTTCTGTTACCACTGGTGTGAATTCTCAGGTGACAAATGAGCAAGAATGAATGCCTTGGTCCTCCTCCATATACTGAGGTGGCTGTAGAGGCTCTCTGGCCTCCATCAGAGGAGTTGTGCATGCATCCTTATCTCCTGAATGAGCAGGATTTCTAACAAGAGTGTAGATGTCAGAAAGGCAGGAGACTAGTGGTGTGGCCTGAAGAAAACATGAACTCCAGAAGTGTCTCTCACAAGAAGTGAGCCCACAATGGAAGCAGAGCCAGGATGGAGCCGTGGGACAGGGCGGGGTGTCAGTCACAAAGGAAAGACAAACGGGACACAGCAGAAGTGGAGGGAGGTCCTCACCAGACCCTTGAGAAATGCCACACCTTCCCTGTCAGCTGCCTGAGAGGCTCTTGGAGCTTCAGTCCCAGATGGACCCTGATTGTACTGCCAGTGTCACTTTGGAATCTGTGCCTCCCCATGGGCAGAGAATGATGCAAGAGAGCAGCAGCACAGTGCTTTGGGAACATGTGAGCCCATCCGGCTTAGAGACTTGGCCCACAAGTGTTGTATGAGAAGTTGAAACGCATCTTCTTTTGCTTTCTGTGCAGGCCCTTCTAGAGAAAGAGCGTGAGCAGATTGCTTTATCAGAGGTGCCATGGCAGACTCAGGAAGAGGTGTTCCCAGCCCCAGAGCAGGAAGAGCAGCTCAGGCAGCAGGTGGAAGAGCTACAGGAGAATGGCCAGGTAAGCCTGGCTCACCAGATGACAGACTGAAGGGCAGAAGCAGGAGCAAAAAACAGAGCTCCTGGGACTGAGGAGGCCAGGAGTCCCACAGGCACTGAAAGCACAGAGCCTTGTAATCTGCAGAGATCAGCACTGGGATGGGAGGGTTAAAATGGAAGCACAGGTGGGTAGGGAAGCAGAAAGAAGTGGCTGAATGAATTTGATTTTGAGGCTGAAAGAGGAAAAGCTGAGCTGGTGACAGCTTCCTGTGACTTGCTCTGCATTTGTGTCTACAGAACATCAAGGCAGAGCCACAAGTAGAGCTGCCTGAAGATCAGATTGCCATCATGGCAGTGAAGAGGAGGAACAAGGAAGACATGAGAAGTGTCCAAGAGGAGATGAATCTCCATCAGCAGAGAGGCGATCAACAAAACCAGGTTAGTGCAAAAGTGACACACACTCCACTCAAGAAACATTTCACTTCTTTTTTACAGAACCTCAAGGACAACATCAGTGCAGAGCTGAAGGAAATTGAGGTTAGGATGAAGGCAAGAGAGAAGAGGCTGGAGGAAGAAATAAAAATGATCAGAGAGAAACATAATCCCCTGCTTCAGGCTGTACAAAAGCAAGTGAGTGAAAAAAGCAATAGCCAATGCAGTCACCAGACTAGTGGTTTCTGCCCTTCTTGCCTTTCCAGTGTAGAGTAGCAGGGGGTGGGGTGGTGCCTCTGAGTGCCATCCTGCTGTAGGGTCCATCACAGCCACTCTGAAGGACATTTTCTGGTGTGCTGAATCACAACATCTGCCCTGGAGAGTGAGGCTAGTCCTTTGGCCTTTTGGCTAACAGTCATTCAAATGGATTCCTGCTGGCCTGTTCCTGCACTCCTTCTTTCTTGAGGTATTTTTTACAGTGGGACATGGTGACCCAGACGGAGGATTGAAACAAGCTGTCTGTAGTCTTGTAAATCTGTTCTCTCCCTTTCCTCACAGTCAATGACTCTTGGCTGACAGGGACAAGCTGTAGTCTCTGACTGCTTTGTTCTGTTTGACTTGAGGTGGAAGCCTTGACATCTCACCTGCCAGCCCGCAAAGACTTCCAGCAAATGACTGGAAAGAAAAAGCCCCGTTGTCAGCGTGAGGCACAAGAGCTGTCCCAACCGGAGATGCTGCAGGTTGGGCATGTCCTGAAGATGGGCCAGGAAAAGAGGACTCAGTGGAAGGAGGTAAAGCATTTGAACAAGCATGTCTGCAGCCCTTGGAGAGGGAAAGGAATCCCTGGGGAGGAAGTGGAATGGTCATTGTGGCAGCCATCCTTCAGAAAATCCATGAGAATGGAACATGAATCTGGCTCTGAACTCGAGTAAAACCAGCCTTTGATACTGACCCACCAGTTTGAGAAGGGGCCATCCAAATAATCCATTTTAAGAGCCCTGCATGTGGCTGACAACATCTTCCTGTGGGCTTGCATTTGAGAAGGGATCTTAAATTAAAACTTTGCCAGCCACCTTTCTAACACAAACTCTTTACTTGTCTCAGATCTACACAGGCAGTGTTACTGAACCTGCTGCAGCAGCAGCCTTGTCTAGTGGAGCCTTTGCTCCCCAGCCTGAGAAGTGGAGCCTGGGCAGTTTGTTCATCTCCAGCACTGACACAGCTGCTGCTCAGCCAAAGGAGACTAAGAAGTACTTGCAGCTACTGAGTACGTCTGGTGTATTTCTTGTCTGAGGGACAGTGTGTTGTGTGCATGTGTCAGTAGAGCTGTACCAAATGTTCCTCCTCAGTTTGGTGGCACAGGGACATTTAGGATTCCCTGTAGGAACTGCTGTAGAAAATCACTCTCTGTGTTGGCCATCTGTGCTACAGAGTTATCTGTCTGGTTATTGTTGTTGTTCCTCAGCCAACCACAAAGGGTTCAGAGACCCACCCAGTGGGGCTGCCTTTTTTATCTTCTGGAAGCTGAGATCTCTGCTTTAAAGTGAGCATCTTGCATTTTGTTTCCCTCAGGGAAAATAGTGAACATGAAAAATCCTGCAACAAAGTACAATGAACTGGAAAACATTGGCAGCGGGTGAGTCCAACCACAGTTACTTCTACACAACCATGGGCAGGTGATTTGCTGGTAGAATGTCTATCAAGTGTGAAGTCAGGCAAGCTGCAAACATATTCAGACACTGAGGTTAGATTGCTCAACCTCTCAGTACTGGCCAGAATTTGTGAGCAAGGTCAAAAGGCATTGTCAAAGACATCTCCATGCTTCTAAGGTCTTGCCTGCAGCAAGAAACAGGACCTGGAAGATCTCCTTGTCTCTACAGTGTGGGACAGCTCTGTGTTATTTTCCTTAGCACTTTTTAATATCTCCAGATCATACAGCCAGAGTAATGAAAGGAGAAGAATCTTGCTTGCCTGAAAAAGCAAACTACCCACTAGGATAGCTGTCAGATTACGGTTCTCAGGAACATTTCTTTCCAAGAGTTTGCTGAAGCACATACTCCAAGGTCAGGAGAAGAACTGCAACAGTTTAGAAACTGCAGCCTGAGATGAAAGAATAAGCTCTGTCTTTGAGCTAAGGCAGTAAACCCCAACACTCCAGGAACAGGCCCAGTGCCCATGCACTTGAGAGGAAAATGCATCAGCTGCCTTCCGGCAGACCCTTCCTGCATCCTGCAGATTTTAGGCACTTCCTGGGCTGGCTTTCACTCCACGATCTAAATGGCTTCTCCTTTCCTTGCTTTGTTTTGTTTCTAGGACTTTTGGAGAGGTTTGTAGGGCACTTGACAAGGCAGCAGGAAGAGAGGTAAATGTCAACAGCCCCTGCAGACTCTGCAGCTCTTGAGGGCTTTCCCCTCTGGTGTCAGCTGTGGCTGGAGCTTTGGGTGGAGCTGTGCAGTAAAGGCACAAGAAGCACAGACTGGCACCAGCCTGCAAACTGTATTTGGGCCATTCTTTGTCCTTCTCAGCTGCCAGAAGGAAGGTGAGGAGGGCAGCGGTTCCTTTCAGAGAAGGACGCGCTCGCTCGCTCTCAATTGCTAAAACAAAGGTGGTGCCTTAGAACATCTCACTGCTCTTTGCGGCTACAGCTTCAGAGTTGTATTCTCATTTCTGGCTGCCAGCAAATACATCTGAATGTTACTGGCAGTTCCTTAGCCATCTGCAGGGCTGCACCTGGGAACTGCACATAGGGAGAGACCTGCAAGGCATCCCTAAAAGCCCGAAGCCCCGCTTGCAGCCCAGGATGTATCCACCGAGTACCAAGGCAGGCATTACTTTTGAATCCCAGGAAGGAATGTGGTCAGAGCCTTGTGGGTTATGGTTAAGACATCTTTGCTACCAGGTGGACATTGTAAAATGTCGGTGGCCACACATCCTGAAACTGGCCTCCAAGGGAGCAGAGAAATGGGCTGTTGGAATGACAGTTCCTAATTATTCCAATGTCTAATCACAAGGTGCTTTGGCTCAGCTTGGCTGTGTCATTCCAAAATCACTCACTCCGTGTGTGTTGTGGTCTCGTGCCACCAACTTCTGAAGTTACTGAATTTCAATGTCATTTTAGGTGGCCATAAAGAAAATAAATCTCCACAGACTGAAAGAGAAGGAACTACTAGTCAATGAACTCATGCTCATGAATAAGCATAAGAATCCCAACCTGGTTAACTGTTTAGACTGGTGAGTCATGCTTTTGTCCCATGACTGTTTGTTTACTACTGCAAATATGCAAGGTAAAAACCCACTTTGGTCCCTGGCAGAAAACAGAGCTGTTAATTATTACTTCTTATTGTTCTTCTCATCTCCAATGGATGGGAAGAGAGTGCATCTTGTCTGCATGAGTTTTCCCTGGCACACGTAGTTTGAAAATTGTTCAAAAACCTGGATCACCCATATCTTACCAAATCGTAAGTTCATCATGAATCGTAAGCCTGTAAGTTCACTGCCACCATGTTGTTCTGGGGCTTGATTTATTTCAAGTGTCCTCTTACATGCGGATCAACTAACAAGGATTTCCCTTGATTGTGTTCCCTCTTTTCTATTGCTTTGCATGCCAGGAAGACTAGGTGCTTTTTTTTCCAGAAACACATAGTGTGAGAGGCTTTTTATCTGTTACTAAACTGCATTTTTCACTTGCTGGTCATCTAACACATCTCTTTTTCATAGCTGTACCTTTCTCCTTGAGACGACATAGACTGCAAACACTGCACGGCATAGAGGGAATGTCTACTCCTTTCATTCTGTCCTTGTCAGAAAGGGACCCGGAAACAAGAATCAACCCTTGTCGTTTCCAAACAGCAACGTAGCCATGCACGTTCATATCCACGCCCTTGTTTCCTTCTTTCAGCTACCTTGTGGATGAGGAACTCTGGCTGGTTATGGAGTACATGGATGGAGGCACTCTGAGAGATATCATCAGCAAGACCTACCTATCTGAAGATGAGATGGCAGCTGTCAGTCGGGAGGTCAGGGATCCCACCTGGGCTTCCAAGGGCTTGGGCAGGATTGTCTGGGAAACTGGGGCTCAGAACTGGAGAGATTTCATGTGCCAAGCTTTGTTTCTGTATTACTAGAATGCTATGGGCAAGCAAGAGCCTTTCAAGTGAATTGCGTGGCAGTGTGCCTGCATTCACTGTACTCTGTTCTTATACTCTGATCTCCTGCTGTTAAATCCTTGCTCTGTCTCTTGTGTTTGTATTTTCTATGCTCCACTTCGCCTCTCTAAATGCTTACCTCGAGCCTGTCTGCGCTGCATTCATCGCCTGTAAAAGCAAAGGTGCTTGTGGTAGGATTTGAAATTAATAGCAAAGAAAGAGCAACTCGTTTCTCACAGGTCTCAAAAAGCACAGTAGTGCACCCAGGATGACGTTTGCTTCTGAAAGGTGACTGATGTGATGTTTCCAAGTCTGTGCTGAGGCCAACAATAAATCCTTTGTCATGCAGCCTCCCACCTCAAAGTAACCCACTTCACACCAAAGGGAGGGATGTTTTCTTTCTTGGCAAACCCTTGTTTGTCCTCTGCATGGAGGGCACATCCACTGCGGGAGCAGTCATTCTGGCTGGTTTGCGGGGGGCCAGTCTACAACAGCAGTTGCTGTTGCTCTTTCAAAAGCTGACATGCCTCTCCTTAGAAAGGTCCTGCTCTGCTAGTGTTGGAGCAGCAAGCTCTTCCTCTCAATGGCACCGTGTGTTCTGCCATTACTCCCCATTCCCCTGGAAGGGGAATCATTTAGAGTTGTTTCCCGTCTTGTGTGATGAACTCCCATCACTAATTTTTGCCCTCCTGTTTCTGTTTTCCTTCCCAGTGCCTGCAAGGACTGGATTTTCTTCACAGAAACCGTGTGATCCATCGAAATGTGAAGAGCCGCAACATCCTTCTCAGCACCGATGGCTCTGTCAAGCTGGGTCAGTATATTCCTGGTCAGGAGCAGTATTCCAGGGATGTGGGGTGTGGGTCTTCTTTGAGTGACTGCCAGCTCTCCAAAAATGGTGCTGGTGGGAGTGCAAGGGCCCAGGCTGCAAGCTGAAGGCTTGAAGTTGCAATGTGCACAGAGGTACAATAAGGAACCAAAAGCAGACAAGAGTGGCGTTGGTCTGCATGTGTCCCTTCCGGAGGGAGGGAGGCACAATCTAAACCTTCAGGGGAATAAAGGCTACTGCTGTGAGCTGCGTTTAAAAACCTCGGTTTTTCTGGAAGTGGCCAGTTTCCTACTTCCTTGGCTAAAGCCCCAGGGAAACGGAGCATGGACAGTTCTCCAGGAGATTCATCAACAGCACATTCTTAGACTGAGAGTGTGGAATTCTTTTGCTTGCTTTCATAATTTGAGCTGGCTTTTATGGTGTGTTGTTTTCTCCACAGCTGATTTTGGCCTCTTTGCTCAGCTCACCCCTGAGCAGAGTAGATGGAGCTCAGTGACCAGCACTTCTGAGTGGATGGCACCTGAAGTCATGACAGGTCAACCATATGGCCCCAAAGCAGACATATGGTCTTTTGGAATCATGGGCATTGAAATGGTGGAACAAGAAGTTCCTTGCCAGAGGCAAACTCCTGTCTGGGTAAGGTGCAAACACTTACTGATCTCACTGCCCTTCTCACCTGTCCCATGTTCTGTGTGCCACTGGACAAAATCCCATTGCCATGTGCTGGCACCACTTCCACCAATGTCCCTTTCTAAATATGTCCCTGCAGCACATTGGCATCTGCTGTAGAGTTTTGGTTGCATCAGAAGGGAAGTGGCAGGTAACCAGTTCAGCAGCCTGCCATTTTTGCCTCCAGCCATGCCTGACATTTCTCATTTGCTTTTTGAACACTGTTGGAGCTTTGTTTCGGGAGGAAAGGAATTATTTAATGAAATGGTTAGATATGTGATAAAAATCCTTCAAAATGGAGGTTGAATCTTCTGAGGTTCAATTTTATAGAAAAAGTAAGAAAAAAGGATAAAAAAGAAAATGAAAAATAGATCAAAAACAACCACCAAAGCAGTGCCCAAGCAATTCTGCTAGCTTTTTCATTTTCTAACCACAGCACATCAATTTTCCTGCATACTGTAGCACATTTTCCAAATCCTGTGTGTCTTTGGAGCTTCCAGTCTTTCAAATAATTTGTACATTCTTCTGTCATGTCTCTGGGTGGCCTGGATAGCTTTAGGATGCATTTTTCTCTGACTGCAGTTAGAATTGCACTCCAAACCCTTGGCTGTTTCTTGGTACTTTAACAAGTTGATGAGCTGCAGTCAGGTGCCTGTGGCTGGGATCCAAGGTGTGGGGTTGATGCGGGTGCTGTGTTCCTTTACTGCAGGAGCAGGGTCATTCCCTGACTTGCACAGTTCTAATGACAGTGAGGATTTCGGCTCCCCACCATGTCTAGTGGCTGAGCTCAGCTGCAGAGGGACAGGATAAAACCCCCTTTGTGACCTCTGGCGGTATGGGAAAAGGAAAGAAAGCTGCCATAGTTATTTTTACTCAAGGGGAGTGTGTTTGCTTTTTTAGGCTTGGAAATTTCCCTCTGGGTTGAAGAGGATAATAACAGAGTCTCTTTGGTCACCATCTATTTCAGTGCCACCAGCACTGAGCTGTTGGTATTGTGATGGACATTTTTATGAAGACCAGGCTGGAGCCTGGTATCATGGAGAGCTTGCCCAAACCTCGCATTTCTTGCCTGGCACTTTCTAAGATGGCATACCATTAATGCATCAACTAGAGCATCCAAATGAGCAGAGGGGAACCATAGGGGTAGCCCTTCTCCTTCTTCTGATTTGCCCATGAAAAGGTTTCCTCTTGCCACATAAAGAAGATGAAACTTGCAGACTGCTGAGAAAAAGAGCTGCAGGTGTTTCCCGTTTGTGTGCCCAAACAAGCATTTTCATCCCAATATATTTGTGCATGCATCTTAATGTGTCTGTGTTGAATAAGAGATTCCAGATGTTTGTTTCCTTACCTGAGGAATACCTGGTGGATTTCCCTTTTTTTTTCTTCCAATTACCATTGTTTTCCAGAACAGGAGAGAAAGCTTGATGAGTTTCGGTTTGTGGCAGCTGTACTTAAGGGACCAACAATCCCTGCAGAAATGCCTTTCTTGTAATAATTCTTTGAAACAGAGTTAGTTAATGTAGCTAAATCCCTCTCCCAAAAAGCTTGTCAAGCTGTGTGAATCCTCAAGGAACCAAACACGCTTTTGGTGATGTAATTTCCCCTAACCAGGTCAGTCCATGAAATCAGCTGCCAAGGCATCCATTTCCTGGATGTCGGAAGAGCTGTGGCCGCTTTGCAGATGGTGTTTCTTGGTACAGGAGAGTCATCTCTGCCTCTCTGCCAGGACAAAAACTGCCACTGCAGAGTGGAGGTTCAACAACGGGGTCTGGGAGAGCAGTTACAGATGTGAAAGAAGCAGGCCTAGCCTCGTGTTTCCTTTTTCTCCAGCCTCAACTCCAGGTAGCCAAAGGAGGGAGACCAAAGCTGCAGCAGCCCAACCTCTTCTCGCTTCAGCTGCGGGACTTCCTGAGCTGCTGCCTGCAGACTGACGAGGCTCGGCGCTGGTCTGCCATGGAGCTCCTGCAGGTAAAATGTGAAAGGGCTGCAGGTGAAACAGTGTCCAAGGGATGGGCTCCTCCTCCTCTGAAGTCCAAGGCATCAGATAAGCCCCGCTCCTCCCCACCTCCAATCTTGGTGCTGCTAAAATGAAAATGGGTGAGGAATCCTGGACTGGGCTGGGCTGGGCTGGCAGGGAGCTCTATATGTCATGTGGTCCAAGTGGCCTGCAACGAGCAGGGACATCTTTAAGGAGATCAGGTTGCTCTGAGCCCTGTGCCACCTGATCTGGGACGGTTCCAGGGATGGGGCACCTACCAGCTCTCAGGGTATCTTGTGCCAGTGTTGCACCATGCTCCTAGTAAACAAGTTCTTCCTCAGACCTACTGTAACTCGATTCCCTTTTTGTTTAAAAATGGTAGCCCACATCCTATTGTGACTGGACCTGTTAAAAAAAGGTGTCTTGCACTCCCTCAGAGACCACATTGAAGGTTTGGAAGGTGTCAATAAAGTCTCCCCGGGACCTATTCTTCTCCAGGCTGAATAACTCCAGGTCTCTCAGTCTGTCCTAAGAGGAGAGGTGCTCTGTCCTCTGACTGTTTCTGTCACATTACAATTGTGTAATTTGGTGGTGTGTTCAGTTTTATCTAATGGCAAAAGACTTGAAGTAGAGCAGTGCAGGGTCCAGAGGCATGAAATGGTGGTGGAAGAACCCAAGGAAGCCAGTCCTGGCCGAGCAGTCAGAGATTTGGCTGTGGGAAAGAGCGGCTGTGGCAGGCTCACTGTGAGCCTCTGAGGGGCCCTGCTTTGTGTCCCCCACCCCACTCTTAGAGGTTTCTGCCACACAAACAGAAGCAGCTGAAAGAGACTTTTCCCAGCCCCATCTGCTGCCTGGCATGGTCAAGCAGACAGGAACTGCCCCAGGGTTACTGCCAGGTTGTGTGGCAGAGAGGGAACTGCAGGACCCAGTGCCACTCGGCTGTCCCTGCTGGGAAGGAAAGAAGGAAAGGAGCCATCCTGTGCCATCCAGCACAGGAGGGGCAGGGCATGGAAAGGTAGACACTGCTCTCTCACTTTGTGGAAATTAGCATGATGCCCGTCTTTCAAAGAGAGGCACCTATGTGAGTCTTTGGAGTTTCCTGAAAGGAAGAAACCCCAAGGACAGAAAGCACCATTTCCAGAGCCCTGGCAGGGCAAAAATCCTAGCAAGATGAAGACACCAGAACAGAGATGAGTGGGATTCTGGGCCAGGTTTGCCTGTGATGGCAAGGTCCTGCACATGAAGGTTGAGGTGCAAATGGCCCCGTTGGTCCTCTTGCTGCATCTTTCATGCACCATAGGAATCCTGATTGAGCCTATAAAGCACTGTACTTGGAAAATCATGATTCATTGTTTGTTCGTTTGTTTGTTTTTCCTGTCGACAGCATCCATTTGTTACATCAGCCAAGCCAGCATCAACTCTGGCACCACTCATCATTTCAATGAAGAGGAAGGTGGAGACAAGAATGTAACAATCACATCAAGACATTAGCTTCACAACCAGCACAGAGCAAGATTGTAGATTAGGACTGTACAATAGGATTTTAAATAAATAAAGTTTCTCAAACCTCAACTCACTTGGAAGATTCCCCACCTTCTGAATCATTCAGAAAATTCAACATTTCCTTCTGGATTGCCAGTTGTTTCTTAATGATGCTAAGTCACACTTATGGCCTGGTTTTTTTTGCTGTGGTTTCTATGTGGGGAAGGTTCTTCTTCATTTATCCTCACCAGAATACACTGCTTTTGGAATATGGCCCACTGGCCTGTTTGTTTTTGTTTTTGTTTTTTTTTGCCCAGCCAAGGAGCTTCTCTTTGAGGCAGAAAGGGCAATGGCATTTGCAGGCAAAACCAAAGGAGGAGGCAGCAGCCAAGCCATCCTGTGTGGATGCAGGCCTTCCATGATGGCTAACATCTGGCCTGGAGGCTTCACAGTCAGAGATACCGTAATTATACATCCACCAGTCTGTGCCATTAGGGAAAAGATGTAAACATCCCTAGGAGGAAGGCATTTGAAAGCTGGGAGATTTAAATACAAACAACGCCAGCCAATCCCTGGCAAGCGTGGACACAGCAAGCTCTTGGCCACTGAGCTGGGTGGTGGTAACCACATTCAGCCAGTTAGGAGAGCAACCGCGCAGGTTTTTGACAACCGTATAAAAAAGAACTGCACTCAGTAAAATTGGCTGTTATTGTGGGAACTACGGAGTGTCGTGTCTTGTACATCTCAACTGTGACAGCCTTTGGTCGTGACTCAAGAGCATTTGGGTTCCTGCCACTTGGATTTGCATCCCTCAGTGCAATCTCTTTGGCTGGAGGAGAGTCTTGCTCAACTGAGAAAGCAGGAAGACCGGTGAGGGTGCTCTGAAAGGTCTCCAGGATCTGGTGCAGAGCTGACAGCGACTGCAAGGTGAGAGTGAGCCCAGCCTTGTCCAGGGTGGAGCCCCAGCAGAGCCCTGGCAGAGCCCGGAGCAGCCTCAGCCCGGGCAGAGGCAGGCTTGAAGGAGGCCCTTGTAGCTGCAAGAGGCAGCAGCCCGGCTCTGGGTGCCTCCTCCTGGCACCGGGCATATCCTCTGCTCTCAGAGCCGAACTGGCAGCTGGCTGGTCCCGTGGGGAAGCGCAGCCGTGCTGGGCACAGCACAGACTGCTGGCATTGGCCGTCTGGAGTGTGGCCAGGAGGAGAGAAAGGCAAAGAGCAGCCGAGGGCTAGCTCCCTGGCTGAGGATTGCTACTCTTGTGCCAGGTGCCCTGTAACTCCTGGGAAAGGTCAGCGGTGTGTGCAGCACTCTGGGCACAGGGGGAGGGAGCCCGGCTGCTGCGCAGGCTCCAGCCCAGGGCAGCATCCTTCAGGCACGGCAGTTCTGCCAGGGAAACCGAGGCCAGCGGGAGGCGCTGTCAGCTCGGCAGGTCACATCTGCAGGACACACTGCCTCCCACAGCTCTGGGAGGAAGCGCCTGCAGTCCTGGAGTTGTGCACTGAGCCAGAGCAAAGGTAGGAAATGCAGAGTGTTTTGCAGAAATATTCAGGGGCAGCAGTCCAGCCTGCTTTGTGCTCTCAGGAGCGCGCGCGCACACAGGCACGCACGCCGGTGCACACGCACACAGACACACACACTCAGACTCACACTCCCAACAAAATGCTTCTTTTTATTGCCTTTCCCATTCGCTGCATACAGAGGGAAATCAACATTCCCTCCTGGCTTCCTACTTTTCTGTCTGTCCCCTCCTCCCCCCTTATCCTACTTCCTTTTTGGTCCGGTGTTCAATCCCGCCCCACTCCCAGCTCACAGGAACGCCCGAGAAATTGAGTAGAACAAATCCAAACCATAAAAATAACAGTGCCTAGAAGCATCAGCTTTTGTTCTCTTTTCTAATAACCTTTTGGCTGCACCAAACTATTACCTCGTATCTTACAAGAGGGAATTGGGGATGAGCCTGAGGCTTGTGCTTGAATAGTGAACTGATTTGGAAGGGAGCAGAAGGGTTTCAGTAGGCAATTTGTTTTCGTTATTAATTTCTGAAGGAATGATGCAAAGTGGTTTCAGTCTGCAAAAGCAATTTCAAGGTGCATTGAAAAATTGCTTGTGTACAATTCCCAGAGAAGGAAGGTGGTGTGAAAATGTTTAACAAGTCATTAATCCCTTGACCTTTAAAAGACAGTGTTGAGCCCACTATTCCTTCAGTGCAGTGATGAATGTGTGCAAGTGGCTAACTTAGCCTTGAGAATAAAGCGTTTGGTCCTCTTAAGAAGGTAGCTGGAATGCATTCAAGGGGAAGAAAGTGGTTTGAGACGGCTTTTGACCATCACAGGAGAACTTGAGGAATGGCAAGTTCCTCAAATGCCCACCAGAGTCCCTCAAGAGATCCCTACTCTCGTGTCAATATCTTCTGAGAAGTGATTTAAGTCTGTCAAATAATTTGGGGAAATGTTGAGCTTGTGAGTTTCAGCAATGAGTGTGTCTTAATTCCATGGTTACAAGCTAGTAAGTGAGATTTCTGAGTGAGCACATGTTAGAAAAGTGATTCCCCATGCACCCAGAGCTGAAATAAAGTGTCATTTCTCACACTGACCTGTCAGTGGGGATGGGGCCCTGCTTGGGTAACTTTCATTGTAGTCACTTCTGTGGAAAGGTGAAAATTAAATCTTTTCCAGCCGTTCCCTCAGGGTTACCTTTATTAGGACCCAAACCTCTGTACCGCAGGTAGCCTGGGTGTGTGCAGAGCAACACAGCCCCACAAACCCCTCGGCTTTCCCACAGGTCATCCTTACCTGTTCCCAGGTGTGCCCAGCTCTGGCAGCAGAAAGAGCCCACCGTGCAGTGGGCGCCATGCCCTGCCCAGCCGGGGCTCTCTGCCACAGAGCAGCAGCAGCGCCAGCACCTTTCAACTCACTCCTGCCTTGGCTTCACCTGGGAGACGGAAGCCTCTGGAAATCAGCACCGCCAGTCATGTTCCCAGCTTGGAGCAGCTCCTGCAGGCAGGCAAATCCTGCCTGACTGCTTCCAAATAGGAATAAAGGCAGAGGTAGACACATACATACACAGAAGCCCTGGGCCTGTCCAAATAGGCAGATGTATAGGGGAATGCGTTAGGAATTATTATAGCTGTTATGCCAATACTGCCTTCTCTCCTGCCCTTTTCTCTCTTCACATTTCCACCTGTTCCCACTCACAACTCTCACAGTTTTCTGGTCATGTTTCCCTCCCAAATTTCACTCATTTCCCCCACCCTTTTCAGCTCCGTTTCCTCACACTTTTCATCTCACATTTCCACACCATCCCATTCGTTTCCTGTTCTTTTCCTTCCCTCGTGTTTCTCACAGATTTTCTCTCACATATCCTGTCCTTTTGTGCCCTCATGTTTGTCTCCTTTTCTCAGTCATGTTTCTCAGTTTTCTCCTCACATTTCTCACTTTTCCCGTCATGTTTTTCACCCTTTTCCCTCTCACAGTTCTCACACTTTCCCCCTTCATATTTATCATTCTTTCCGCCCAACTTCCTTGCAGTTTCTCTCTCACAGTTTGTGCCCTTGTTTCACTCATGTTTTCTGCTTTTTTCTGCCCTCAGGTTTCTCACTCTTTCCCCCTCAGTATTCTCTCAATGTTCCCCTCACATTTTCTGCCCGTTTCTCTCTCTTTGCCAGTAAAGTTTCTCATTCTCTTCCCCTCACATTTCCCTCCATTTTCTCTGATATTTCTCACCCTTCTCTGCTCATGTTTCTCAGAATTTTCCCATCCTATTTCCTGCCCTTTTCTCCTCTAACCTTCCTCTCCTATTTTCACTCATATTTCTCAGCATTTTTCACCTCAGTTTTCTCTCCCTTTCCCACTCAGGTTTCCTACCCTTTTCTTCCTCCCGCTTCTCTCCTACTTCCACTCACATTTCTCATACTTGTCACCTCACATTTTCTGCCTTTTTCCCCCTCACATTTCTTCACCCACTGGTTCCTGTCAGTGACTGTTTCTCTTCAGTAGTTGATGGGCTTCTACTCTTTTATTCCTGCAATCCCCTACTCAAACTAATGGCTGCCAGAGCAGTGGTCCAAGAAGGCCCTGCCTGTGCATCTGCTGAAGAGAAAGTCTGTGCTCCACCTGAAGAATCTCATTAAGAACAACCTAAAGCACAGATTTGGTTTGCATTTCAATTCTACAGAGTCTTCGTACTGTTCTAAATTAATAGGTACCCTGAGGGATACACATTCCAGGTGAGCACCCGCTGCTCTAGTAGTCTGCTTCAAGTAGATGCCATCTCCGTCTTCATCACCTCACAGTCACTATGGCTCCAGCATGGAGAAAAACAGTCTGTGATGCCTCCTTGTGCCAAATACTGTCCATTTGCACAGGAGATGCTTTTGGCACTCTTTTGGGGGGAAAAAAAATATTGAAACCCTGGAGTTTCTTCCTATTTTCACCTACTTGAACTGCCTTGACATCAAAATACTGCCAGCCAATATTACAAACTGTCTGGTGCATGTTTGTGTGCACAGACCAAAGGTGCCACACTGTGTCTGCCCCCAGGTGACTGTTAATGTCCATTTAAACAGAGGGCTGAAAGGGGGGGGCTCTGCCCACCCTGCGCTGCTCCGGGGTCAGGGCTGGGCCAGCAGAGGCTGCAGAGCACGAAGGGAGCGATAGCCTCAGCCCTGGCCACCATCTTGTGTGTGGCTGCTTCAGCCCTGGCCACCATCTGGTGCCTCCACCAAGTCCAACTCTGAAGGGAGTGGGTTGCTGATTGGCCAGCAGGCAGCATCAGTAGCAAAGTCACCACCAGCAGCTTATGGAATAAGTGTCGTTTAATGAAGTGCAAAGCAGCAAAGAAATACAAATGGATAAGCTCAGCAATGAACCTGATTATTACTACAAAAAACTTGCCTATAGGGATTAAGAAAGATACATCACCAGTTACCCTAATACCTGCCCATCGTCCTGACCCACACGTCACCTGGGGAGCCCCTGTCATAGCAAAGGATTGCAGAGGCACTCCCAGTAACTGGGAGTTCCTGTGCGGTTTGCCCACCTGCAGGTGAGGCTGCCAAAGTTGCTGTAAGAGGGCCCAGATTTTATACTGTTGAATAAACAAGCCACCGTAACTTCTAGTGTGGGAACATCTGGTTTCATCCTCCTCTTGGCCTGGGCTCAGGGAGGAACCAAAGGAGTTTACTTTGACCATATAACTTCCAACAAAACCAAATAGAGGTATCTGATTTTGTGGCCTTGTCTGGCTTCTAAGTGTAGGAAGGTAAACACCTGTTTCACTAACAAGTGGATTCATACATATACTGGTAATGACCATGCATATTTTGTTAATGAGTGAATATAAATATAATGTTTGGTTGGAAAGTTCATCTGGAAGCCAGCTTTGGCTTAGGCCTTGTTGTTCAGGCCTTAGTACTTCACTGGAATTGTCCTTTTACAAGCAGTGATCCTGTCCCCTCAGCTGCAGTGGAATCCTCAGCTGGTCCCACAGGGATTGCTCAAGATCTGGTTGTGCTGAGCTCCTTGTGAGTGGAGTCATCAGTCTCTTGGAGAAGCAGATTCTCTGTCACAGGTTCTAGAATTTTTCCCAGGGATCCAGCAAGGTAAGAGGAAAGGTCTCTGCAGCTCTGACGTGGAAATTGTCCTGCTGGGTGGCCTTGGCTGTGAGTCTGAAACACAGGAGCTCTCTGGCCATATGGTGCTGCTGGCAGAGCTGGCTGTTGCCTACTCAAGGCTCAGGTAGGCACCTGAGCTGCCTTGCTGCGCTGCAAAAACCATCTCAGTGCTCAGCGGCACCTCCCGACACCTCGTCTCAGTGGGGATCCCGTTGGCAGTGTCAGAGCAGTGGCTCGTTAGGATCGGTGCTACTCGTGCTCTCTATCCACCCTGGCCCTGGCAGTCCTGGCCCTGCAGCTATGCCCTCACAGTGAATGGGAACTGCTGCCTGATGTTTTTTGAGCTGCGCCACTGCTGCTGCTGCTGCTGCTGCTGACGCCTTGATGAATGAATTAGTGGGATTATGGGCCATACTGGCCTGTGATAGCAAGGTCATGAAGGCAGAGGTGCAGATGGTCCTGTCAGTCCTATTTCTGCATTTTTCTGGAAACCAAGGAATCTCTTTTGATCCTGTGAGGCACTGAGTTTGCAAAGTCATGGTTCCTTTGTTGTTGTTGTTGTTTCCCTTTGGAAAGCATGCCTATTTGAGATGGCATCCCTGTTTGGAGCCAGCTGAGCTTCTCTCCCATGATATCTGATCATTTCAGTGAATCAATGGAGAGGGTTCAGGAGGTGGTGATGACCATTTCAGGATGGCTCTCTCCAGTTCAAGTCCTGAGTGGGACTCAGAATTCAAACTATATCAAACTATATCAACTCCGTTGGAAGGTTCCCTTCCTTGTCATCCTGTGAATAAGCTCTACATTAACTTCCTGGATTGTTCAGTGCTTTTTTTCAAGATGGAAAGTCCTGTTTGTGGTGGCTTTTGTATGGTTAGGAATTGGGGGTCTCCTTCTGATGCCAAAGTTAGTTTTGCTATTTTATTTCCTTCATATATATTCACAGATGACTATTGTTGTAGAGTTACAGAGTTCCTATGTTCAGTTCAGTACTTTTTCTCCTCTGATAGGCAGAAAGACAAAACACATTCCAAAGGCTCCTATCCTATCTTGCCTCCTCTGGCAACCAAGGGTAAAACACGTTCTCAGGAGACTTTCTCATAAAGTAGGTGTAGCCTGTACAGTTAGTAGCAAGAAAGAGGGACTCCAGAGAAGGTGGAATGAAAAGGGGGAGATTTCCTCCTTATTGTGCTTACAGTTGGGAATTCTTGTCAATTATGCTACTTTTCCAAACTTAGAAAACCCAATTTGCCCTATGTGGGGGGGACATTTTTCCATATCTGCCCCTGGAGGCCTCCAGTTAGACCAGATTTGATATTACTTCCTATACTAATATTGTCCCAAAAGTGTGTTTTGTTTCTCACTCATTCGGGCATTGCTTCCTCCACACTGCAGTGCCTTTGGAATGCAGCCCATTGCCCAACTTTTTCGCAACCTTGATGCTTCTCCATGAGACAGAAAGTGCAATTGCATTTCCAAATGCCAAAACCAATGAGCCAGAGCATCCCGTGCAGATACAGGCCTGCAGCTGTTTCTGAAGAACATTTTGGTTCCTGCCCAGGGCAGCGGATGCATCCCCTCTGTGACTGCTGCTCCTTCCCTGGTGCCCATGGGTAGTCGGTACAGAGTTCTGCCAGGGGAATGGAAAAGGCTGGGGATGTCTGCTGACAGTAGATTGCAGTGGAAAATGTTGGGAAAATGTTTGACTGTAGCAAACTGTGAATTCCTTTACCTATAATAGACAGTGCTTAGTCCTGTATTCTTCCGTTGCGGTGATTAAAGTGTGCAAGTGGCTGTCTTTGCCTTGAGAATAAAGAGAGTGGTTCTGTTAAGATGGTAGCTGGAATGCATTCAAGGGGATGAAAGTGATTTTAGGAGGCTCTTGACCACCAAAGGAGAATTTGAGGAATGGGATGGTCCGCAAACAATTGTTTCAGGGACCAGAGTCGTGACTGAGGCCCTGCCATATTTGATCCATGTTTCAGCAGGTTGACAAGACAATGAAGAAAACGGTATTGTTTAATACTGGGAAGTTGTCCTTGAAAGAGAAGCAATGTATTGTTCAGTCAGTGGTCAGTTCACCTTTGAAAAAGGAACAATGCATGATGGAGCCATTGTTGGCATGCAGTCAGTCGAGGTCTCATCTCACGTGATAGCCATGTGTGAGCTGATGCTGGCACTGGGAAAATTCCACTCCTGGCTCGGGGGTGGAGGGGTGAGAAGGATGAGATGCACACTGATTTGATCCAGGGCATGTCCTGAAATTTCACTGCCTACCTGGCAGATCTTGACAGTTTGACTGCTTCCAAAGTGGAATAAAGGAAGAGGTGTACATACACAGGAGCCCTGGGCATGTCCAATAAACGTGGAGTTACGTGGAGACATTTGTTAGGAATTATTTCAACAATATTATTTTATGCCAACAGTGTCTTCTCTCCTAGTTCCGTGCAATGGTTAGGGCCATTTTCTTGGTCTGGTTTCCTTCCATTTGGTGCCATCTGAGTGCTTAGTTCAGGTATAGGCTGTGGGTGCTTGGGGCACTATTGGAGTTGCTCTTGGATCCCTTGAACAACAGGGTTTGTCTCACAAGGGGACTTTGTTCTGCTTTGAGAACTTCCCATGCTAATTTGTGTTCGCTGTGTGGAAGGTTGGGCTGCTTTGCATAAATTCACAGACCAATGCAGAACGTTTGCTTTGTGATGTCAGGGCATGGTTGCCATGTTGATGTGGTGACATCAGAAGGTTGCTTTGGTGTGCAGAAGGCCTCAGTGCCAGAGCCGCCCTTGGGTGTGCTCAGCATAGGAGCATCCTCCTGATTGTCAGTGGGCAGCTGCCTACTGACAAGAGCCTTGTTTTTTCTTGTGTTTCAGCACAGTCTGCAAACTTGCACAGCAGTGCTACAATGATTGAGCAACTTGTTGCTGCAGTTTGCACTGTGTATGGTATCTCTTATTCGGCCTATTACCTGACTAACCTGGCATGTAAGTAGAGATTTTCCCAGGGTGTAACCTAACCTGGCTTTTGTATGTCTTCCTGCTCTTTGTTAGTGACTGGGTTGATTTTGAAACAGAAAGAGCATTAGGATGCCACTGGCAAAGCTCCTGTCAACATGTACTGCTGAAAACAAGGAGCCTGTAGCCAGGGGGCTGCAGGCAGAAAAACAGCTGTCCTGCTTCGCTGCCAACAGAACTTCCACAGCTCAGAGGGATTTTGGGCAAGATTTTCTGGCCAACTCTTTTCACCAAGTCAATGAGAATTAGTGGATGCAACTAATTAAAAAAACCAAAAGTACCTGAAGGAGAGCATAAAAAAGGCTGCTTTAGATATAGGGCAGAAAAGAAGCATTGAGTGTTAAAGAACTATATCCATTATAGTGGTCAAATTTGCATAAATATGCTGGCAAGATAAGCCAAAGCATAATTAGAGCAAAGAATATTGCACTGTTCTCTTGATGGCAGTGTGAAAGATATCTCCTTAACCATCATCTCTTTATCCACCATCTCCTCATCTATGTCATTCGCATCCTCTCTCTCATCCACCACCTGGATGCTTGTGGTGAATGAAAAAATGCTCTCCGATAGGGTTGACTGGCTCTGTGGGATTCATCAGTTCAGACATTTGTCTAAAAGAGACTTCTTCAATTTCCTTGCCCACTCCAGGTCACCTCAGACATATCTACATAGCTGCCAAATCTGAGGTGAGTGACAAAAGAACGTTTGATGATCCAAGTGTTTAAGAAATGACAAGAAAACAGTAATCTTAGCCCATGGCAGGAGAGCGTGGAGGTTAACCTGGGAGGAGTGAAAGCCAAAACATATCCATGCCTGCAGCAGCAACAGCTGGCGATTTCCTAATTTTCCATTTCAGAGCTTTACACAAGTCAAAGCTCAGTTTTCAGAGGGAACGTTGCTTGCTGGTAGTAACCAGGGTGGACTATTGAATTAGGAGCAAGGTGCAATTCTGTTCAATCAGCCCGTCCTCACTGGACTGGAGTGACTTCAGAGTCCCATTGCTATGAGAGTTGATGATTTTGCCTTAGTGGAGCAACTTGTAGAGCTGAAGAGAAATAAGGTTAGGAATGATAGGCAATGGCCTGTCCCTGATGCTTCTCTCTGTCCACAGAGCCCTGAACCGATAACAGACTCTGCAGTGACTCACTCAGTTCCTGGAGACGAGGCCAAAGAGGTGCAAAAGGATCGCAAGCCTCTGGCTGCAGTCAGGGAAGAAGCTGAGCATTCTGAGCTGGTAAGTGCCAGTTGTGGCTGGTGCCGTCTTTAGTGCGAGACAGAGCTGCAAGATCCTGACCAGCCAGCACTTGGTGTTGCTGGCTGAGGATGCTGAGTGCTGGAATGCTGCCAGGAGCTAGCAATCCCCCCAGCCAGTGAGAGCTGGAGAATGGGCTTTGACCTGTGCCGTTTAGGTCCCTGCCTGCTGGGATTCTGATAGGGGCCGGCCTGAAGCATGAAGGCTTCCCGGCCCCAGAGGAGGGAGCATGTCCAAGACACTGAGCTCAGCCGAGATGGATATGTAGGGGCCAGTGTGGTCTGAAGAGACCGGTCCCTCTCCAGAGTCTGGTCAAGGGGCTGCAGGCAGAGAAAGGTGTGATCGGATCCCAGAGGCTCTTTGGGGTGCTTGGTCCCCACGAGCTTCTGGGCCGTGCTTACTTGGGAGCATTTCCGAGACACACTGTGGAGTTGCCGCTAGAAGTGAGAGATTTGGTGCCTTTCTTGCCAAGTCCTTCCTTTGCCTCTTCTGGCAGAGCGCTCCGTATCAGCATCCCCTCTGAGTCCTCCTGTCATTTGATTAGCTGCAACGAGTTGATTGTGTTGTTCACGAGTCCTTGTGGGCCTGGTCCTGTCTGTTGTGCAAAAAAGAGACAGAAATGGCATAGTTCTGGACCCATTTGTGAGGCAAAACCCAGCGGCAACATGTGTCTCTTGATACTTTCTGTGGTGTGGTCTGCCTTGATAAGTGCCCTTGAAAATGTGCATTGCAGCCTGGAGAGGGGAGAAGGCGGAAAGGCTTGGATTGCTTTCTTGTGTTGCTAAGAACAGGAAAGGCATCTCGCAATTGCGGATGCTGCATCCTAAATCCAAGGTGCAACTTTGCACTGGGGGAGCCACCTGGGAGAAAAAGGAGCCAGGGCTTGCGGTCAACAGCAGCTGAACATGAGGCGGTGTGATCCCAGCTGGCCGAGAAGGCCAAGGGCATGGTGGCCTGTGTCAGCAGTAGTGGGGCAGCAGGAGCAGGGCAGTGCCCTGTGCCCTGTGCTGGGTATCGGTGCTGTGGCCGCAGCTGGAGTGCTGTGAGCAGTTCTGGGCCCATCTGAAGCAGAAAGACATTGAGGGGCTGGAGCGTGTCCAGAGAAGGACACGGCAGCTGGGGACAGGTGGGAGCACAAGCCCAATGAGGAGGTGCTGCGGGAGCTTTAGGCAGGGGAAAGGGAGGCTCATCAGCAAACTTGCAGGCTCACTTCCAGAAATGCCTACATGACAATGCTCCCCGCAAGGGCTGATCTCATTCCAAGAATGCCCTCACTGCATCCAGATGCTTTACACACTGGAGTAGGGGGCACTTGGATCCTTTGCTTGGTGGGCTCCTTCCTTTGCCATTCGGAGAAGCCCCGTTCATTTGGTCTTTTAGCATCAAGCAAAAGTTCTTTTGCTCAAGATTTCCTCCACCTTTGCGGCACCGGCTGACATTCTGAGAGTGTTTTAGTTTTCCATGTCTGCAGTAGCAACAGCTGGCTATTTCCTAATTTTCCGTTTCAGAGCTTTACACAAGTGAAAGCCCAGTTTTCAGAGAGAAGGTTGCTTGCTGGTAGTAGCCAGGGTGGACTACTGAATTCGGAGTCATGTGCACGTCTGTTCAGTCAGCCCGTCCTCACTGGACGGGAGTGAATTAGAGTCCCATTGCTATGAGAGTTGATGATTTTGCCTTAGTGGAGCAACTTGTAGTGCTGAAGAGAAATAACTTTAGGAATGATAGGCAATGGCCTGTCCCTGATGCTTCTCTCTGTCCACAGAGCCCTGAACCGATAACAGACTCTGAAGTGACTACCTCAATTCCTGGAGACGAGGCCAAAGAAGTGCAAAATGACTGCAAGCCTCTGGAGGCAGTCACAGAAGAAGCTGAGCATTCTGAGCCGGTAAGTGCCAGTTGTGGCTGGTGCCGTCTTTAGTGCGAGACAGAGCTGCAAGATCCTGACCAGCCAGCACTTGGTGTTGCTGGCTGAGGATGCTGAGTGCTGGAATGCTGCCAGGAGCTAGCAATCCCCCCAGCCAGTGAGCGCTGGAGAATGGGCTTGGACCTGTGCCGTTTAGGTCCCTGCCTGCTGGGATTCTGATAGGGGCCGGCCTGAAGCATGAAGGCTTCCCGGCCCCAGAGGAGGGAGCATGTCCAAGACACTGAGCTCAGCCGTGTTGGATACGTAGGGGCCAGTGTGGTCTGAAGAGACCGGTCCCTTTCCAGAGTGTGGTCAAGGAGTTGGAGGCACAGAAAGGCTTGATCTGACCCCAGAGGCTCTTTGGGGTGCTTGGTCCCCATGAGCTTCTGGGCCGTGCTTACTTGGGAGCATTTCCGAGACACTGTGGAGTTGCCGCTAGAAGTGAGAGATTTGGTGCCTTTCTTGCCAAGTCCTTCCTTTGCCTCTTCTGGCAGAGCACTCGGTAGTAGAGTCTAGTCTGAGTGCACCTGTCTTTTGATAAGCTGCAAAGAGTTGATTGTGTTGTTCACGAGTCCTTGTGAGCCTACTTCTGTCTGGTGTGGCAAAAGAACTGCA